>NW_022589722.1:527280-564763 GCF_004348235.1 Phoca vitulina
ATATATATATATATATATATATATATATATATATATAAAATGTGTGTGTGTGTGTGTATACACACCACCACTTCCTTATCCATTCATCAGTCGATGAACATTTGGGCTCTCTCTATAATTTGGCTATTGTTGATAATGCTGATATAAACTTTGGGGCAAATGTGCTCCTTTGCAGTATTTTTGTATCCTTTGGGTAGATACCTAGTAGTGCAATTGCTAGATCGTAGAGCACTTCTATTTTTTTATTTTATTTTATTATGTTATGTTAATCACCATACATTACATCATTAGTTTTTGATGTAGTGTTCCATGATTCATTGTTTGCGTATAACACCCAGCGCTCCATTCAATACGTGCTCCCTTTAATACCCAGTTCTACTTCTACTTTTAACTGTCTAAGGAACCTCCATAGTGTTTTCCAGAGTGGCTGCACCATTTTGCATTCCCATCAACAGTGGAAAAGAGTTCTCCTTTCTCCACATCCTGGCCAACATCTGTTGTTTCTTGTATGGTTAATTTTAGCCATTCTAACAGGTGTGAGGTGCTATTTCATTGTAGTTTTGATTTGCATTTCCCTGCTGATGAGTGATGTTAAACATCTTTTCATGAAGACAACATTTTCTTTTGACTCTAGTTCATGTGAATATTTTTGTCTTTGTGTGTAAAGATAGTTTTGCACTGACATCTGGGAACTGGAGTATTAAATAGGAAAACCAGTACAAGAAAAAGAATTGACTATAGACTGGGGATGCTTAAGGACAAGTAAATAGATTGCTGAGTTAAATAAATTATGTGAATTTAGAGTCCATATGTTCTAAAGAATTATCAATGCCCTTTTGTGTCCTTTCCAGCAAGTTCAGTAACCCAGATTCCTAGAACCAGGGAAATCAATTGCAGAGTGAATTAAAGGATAAGGGAGAGTGTAGTAGGAGTGGTGGGAAGAGAACAGGGTGAAGTATTTCGGGGTGATGTCAAGAGAGTGGTTACAGTTAGGTACCATGAAGGTGAAGTCCTATAGCTTGGGCTGTATTGGCTCAAATAGATTGAAAAGAAATCATAGGAGGGATACAAAAGGGAGGGATGAGACCAAGTGAGAAACCCAGATACTAAAGTGTGGATGTGTCAGAAATGATTTAAATATCTTACCAAAGGGAGGAGCTTACATACACTGCATAGGATAAAAGAGTAATAACAGTGGTGAGAAAGGTGAATAACCCATCCAGTAGCCCAGATGTCCTGGACTGCAAAAGCTGCATATATCAAAATCTACATGGTATAGTCAAATGTTGATTTTTGAAGAAATTGAAATCTAAAATCTCTCAAGGAGCCAATTACATGTGCTTTTGGCACCAAAACATAGAAGATGTTTTGATTTTCATTGAAAACTCAAGGGAAGCATTTTATGTTCTCGAAGAACAGAGGCAAGATACTACTATGTGTTTTATCCGTAGAGAACCAGACCCTTTACTAGGTCAATTTTTATAGTCAAGGACAAGTGTTAGCACTTAGTTCAGAGTGCTTATAATGTTATTTCCATAGCTAGTAAAATGTAAACCAACTGTCTCTTACTACTTAAAATCACCATAAACATACTGAATATGAAACTGGGAAATCCCTTGTGCCAAAATCTCAAACACTAATTACATAATAAACTCCCAAAAGAGACACATAAAATAAATAAATACATAAAATATTATGTCACTTAGTAATCTTATTTTGGCTAATTAGGCACCTTGAAGAGCAGGAAACAACTGTCATTTGATGAAGGGTGATTATAACTGATATCTGTCTCAAATCAGTAATACTATATTATGAACACACACCGAATTTAAATCCATAAAGATAATTAAAGATCATATATACAAATATTCTCATTTTGCAAATCAGGAAATGAGACCTAGAGATTAGATGTTAACAAAGTACAAATAACTACTTAATAGTTGAATATTTGACTCATAATCTGTGATTCTTGTCTCCAACTTTCAGGTCTACAATATAGTATTTGTCTGTTTTACATGTTTTATTATATCAATATATCTTAAAGTGTATATATATCTCTTACAGGCATTGAAATTCCTCCAAATTAATAAATTTGCCATTTTGAAATACACAAAGCATTTATTAAAATGTACTCATCTGTGTTATTATAGTTTATACTGATATTTCATTAGTACTTGTTGTAAAAGTGACTAAAACCAGAAACAACCAATTTAATGTAAACCATTTCCCATTAACTAAAATCTAATGAATACCAGATCATGTAGATTAGCAAATCCAGCCCTAACGTTTGTGAAACATGAATGTCTCCAATTATCCTAAGTGGTTTGCAAATTAAGCAAAAATTAATACAAAGTCATTTTAATTCAGTTTAGTTCATTCAGTATTCAATAAGTCATAGAAGTTTCATTTGTAAGTCTATTTCTTAACAGGCCTTATTTTTTAGAGAAGTTTTAAGTTTTCTGAAAAATTGCACATACAGGTTCAAGAGTTCCCAGTTCTGCCTCTTCACCAACACATAGTTTCTCCTATTACTAACTTCTTGTATTGGTGTAGTTACAATTGATGAACCAATATTGATACATAATTATTAATTAAATTTCATAGTTTACAGTAGTTTATTCTTTGTGTTTTACAATTCTATGGCTTTGGACAAATACATAATTTTATGTATCCACAATTACAGAATCATACAGAAAAATTTCACTGCCCTAAAAATGCCTTATGCTCTACCTATTTATCCTTTCCTTCTTCCCCTGAAACACTGTCAACCATTGATTATTTAACTGTGCCTTTTCCAGAATGTCATACATGCGATCATACAGTATGAGCCTTTTTAGGTTGCCTTCTTTTACTTAGCAATATGCATTAAGAATCTTCTATGTCTTTACTTTTTATCACAGAATAATTCTCCAGCGTATTGATATATCACACTTTTTTCGTTCTTTCCAATATTTGGGGCAATTATTAATAAAACTGGCCTAAATATTCATGTGAAGGGTTTTTTTTGTTTTTTTTGTTTTTTGTTTGTTTGTTTTTTGTGGACATGAGTTTTCATCTCATTTGGGTAGGTACCTATGAGTGTGATTGCTGAATTGTGTGGTAATATTATATTTAGCTTTGTAAGAAACTGCCAAACTGCCTTCCAAAGTGCCTGTGCCATTTTGCATTCCTACCAACAGTAAATGAAAATTCCTGTTGCAACAGTTGATGTTGTCAGTGTTTTGAATTTTAGTCATTCTGTTAGGTATATAGTAATATCTCATTTCGATTTGCAATTCACTAAGGGTATGTTATGATAAGCATTTTTTCATATGCTTATTTGATCTGCATATCTGCTTTAGTGAGGTGTCTGTTCAAATGTTTGGCCCATATGTAATTGCTGTTTTTGTTCTTGTTGAATTTTTGGAGTTCTTTCTGTATTTTGATTACAAGTTCTTTGTCAGATATGTGTTTTATAAATAATTTGTTCCCAATCTGTGGCTTGACTTTTTGTTCTCTTAATAATGTCTTATAGAGCAGAGATTTTTAATTACAATGAAGTTCAATTTATCAATTCTTTCTTTCATGAAGCAAGCCTTTGGTGTTGTATCTAAAAAGTCATTGCCAAAACCAAGTTTATCTGGTTTTTCTCATTAACTTCTAGCAGTTTTGTCATTAAAATCTCGTTTGTTGAACCATTTGAGTATATATATATATTTTCTCCTGGTCCTCTGACTAATAAAGAGTAGGACAAAAAAAAAAAAAAATGGGTCCTAAATGACAGCCGTCTTAGTAATTGAAGATTCAAATCCAAAGAATACAAAATGTGGAGAAACAGTTGAGTTAGAAAGTAATTCTTTGAAGAATAAAATATCTGGAATCAATTTAAGTGAGTAGCTGGGGCTCATCTCTTTGAGAAAGTAAAGATGAGGGGGATCCCCTAAGATTCAAGAATTAGGTGAGATTGGTGGCTTTTATATTGTGATGCATACATAAGGATCAACAGATTTTAATAAAAGGTTGGTTATACACATGCCTGAAGACTAAGAATATCTAAAGGGAACACTGAAGTAATATAGATGTAGTAACTTCAGCAAGCGACTACCATCTTTAGAAATGGGGGAACAAGGGTGAGAGTTTGTGGTTGCTAGAATCATTTGGAAGCTTGGGATGAGTAGGGCCTTTGTGGTTCTGATACCAAGAATCTGAGGAAGGTGGCTGATGATGGTGCCACAGAAACTCAGAGGAGAAAAGATTGAGACCCTCAGAGCTGGATCTCAGATTTCAGAGGAGAGAGGCTGCCCAGCTGGGAGAAAACTTGACTGTAGGAGCCAGCTGTGTAGCTGGCATGGGAAGGCATCCTTGGATGATACCATTAAGGATAAGAAGGAAACAAGAAGGAGTCTTTTGTCTCACATTACAGTCCCCCTCTACATTCCCACTTAGAAAAACTTAAGGAATTGGTTGTAAAGGAAAAAATGTACTTTACGGAGTCAAAGACTCAACTGTTTAGAGCAGAATATAAAAACTGTTTGGAACTGAGAAAAAGAACTGTTACTGTTTCCTACTGGCTAATCATGGTACGAAAGGGAGATGTGAGGGCCTCTGGTCTCCTTTAGGTAGTATCAGGATCAAAATCTTGAGTTTCTGTTTCATTTTCAAAGCAAACAATCTCTGCTAAATGTTCTCTAGCTTAAATCCATTTGAAATAGATAGGAAGATAAGTTTTACTTAGTAAAATTCCTGTTATAGTTTTCTTTTCATGTTCACTGAAAGCTGAGTTGGTGTTACCTAGTCAGATGCTAAGATATTAACCTGACTCTTTCTACCTTCCTATTTTCACTTTTCCATCATTATGGTTAATTCTCTGGTTTAGGTCCTTATCAGTTTTCATGTGGATTAATGGGTGTTGTCTATTAGTTTTCATTTATTACTGTTTTTGTATTACTAAAGATCTATTTTGTCATCTTTCTAAAACATAACAAATAAGAAGAGAGAAATAAAAATAAGACATCAACACCAATAACCAAGTTTCTAGTGATCCCAGGTAAATTACAGTTCTGTGACATGGAATTAAATGCTTTATAAATCCACTTAAATTTCACCCTTCAGTCCTATCTATACTTCCATCTGTACTCATTTCTCTCCCATGGCATACTGTAGGTATGGCAAACTATTGTGTCATCCCAAAACATGTGCCACATTTGACCTATTCATATCTTAAGTTATTCTTTCATGTTCTTTGGGGTAGTAAAGGATCAATTTCTAGAAGGTTCCCAAGAAGACAAATTTTCATATATATATATATATGAAAATATGTAATATATATATATTATACCGTAGATATACAGAGAAGAATTAAGGATCTCAAAATAGTTGTCAGGGTGTAAGAAGACCTATTAGAGGCTTAATCATCAGTACTTAATAATGATGTAAATAATATCAATAATAAAGATATAACAATGTTTTATTTTTTAATTTTTTGATTTTTAAAAGATTTTATTTATTTGAGAGAGAGAGTGATCGAGAGAGAGAGAGAGCACAAGCTGGGGAAGAGGCAGAGGGAGAAAGAGAAGCAGGCTCCTTGCTTGATGCAGGGCTCCAACCCAGGACCCTGGGATCATGACCTGAGCCAAAGGCAGCCACTTAACCGATGGAGCCACCCTGGTGCCCTTAACAGTGTTTTAAACATTAATTATAAATCAAATCCTGTACTAATTTTTTAAACAAATTATTTAACTGGCACAACATTACTATGTGAGACATATAATAGCAAAAAATGAATATTGAAAATCTCAGATAAGTTTTCTAAGATGGAAAAACTGGTAAGCAGCACCCAGAGAGCCTTAGATTCCATTGACCGCAAATGCTTTGGCCGTTAGCATGTAAGTACATACAGCTTCTCTAAGTGTCTTGAGGGTGGAGGTTATGCCCTTTAGTTTTAATAGCTATCAGGCAGGATTATCAATAGGGAACTGATAAAGTAAAGAATGACTCAGGATAAGGTAAATAATAGTAATCAAGATGAGTAGACACTAGAGAATGACACCAGGGTAACTTGCCTAACTGCTAAAAGGTAAGAAAAAGAAAAAAAGGTCTTCTGACTGGGTGAGTAACTGAGATGAACCACACAGTTCTACAAATTGGAATTCTTCACACAGTTCATGTTGCATTATTATAAAATTTGAAGTAGAAAATGTAAAACTGTCATTGAGAATGCTAATTCTTTGCTTTTTTAAGCAATGATTTGAGATTTTCATTTTAAAATTTCCATCAAATGAGGTAACTTTTTCAAGATTAATTTCAATTAATGCTTCAAGGATACCTGAGAACTACTCATAAGGAAGGTTTGTTCCCTACACATTAAAAAATCTTGAGGGGTGCCTGGGTGGCTCAGTTGGTTAAGCATCTGACTTTTGATTTCTGCTCAGGTCCGGATCTCAGGGTCCTGAGATTAAGTCCTGCATCAGGCTCTGCGCTCAGTATGGAGTCTGCTTGTCCCTCTCCCTTTGCTCCTCCCCCCTGCTCTCTCTCTCTAGAATAAATAAATAAAATCTTTTAAAAATTTTGAGTATATCATATAAGAAAGAAAAAAAATGAGAAGAATTTGAAATGAAATGGAATTTTAGTCTTACGGTGTTATCATACCCACGTTACCAATGAGTTTTTATGGTAGTTTCCTTGGGCTTGACTGATTTTGAGACCCTTTGAATTTGTGTGGCAGAATGACATACTAAGTCATTTCTTGGATATTTTTAGAAATATGAATATAACCTTAAATATAGATTTATATTAAATTATACTGTGTAGGGTGGGAGGGATGGGGTGGCTGGGTGATAGACACTGGGGAGGGTATGTGCTATGGTGAGCACTGTGAATTGTGTAAGACTGTTGAATCACAGACTTGTACCTCTGAAACAAACAACACATTATATGTTAAAAAAAAAAAAAAAAAGAAGATGATACTAGGAAGGGAAAAATGAAGGGGGGGAATTGGAGGGGGAGACTACCCATGAGATACTGTGGACTCTGAGAAACAAACTGAGGGTTCTAGAGGGGAGGGGGGTGGGGGGATGGGTTAGCCTGGTGATGGGTATTAAAGAGGGCACGTACTGCATGGAGCACTGGGTGTTATACGCAAATAGTGAATCATGGAACACTACATCAAAAACTAATGATGTAATGTATGGTGATTAACATAACATAATAAAAAAATTATACTGTGTAAATTTATTAACTAACTTCATTTAGCACCAATTATATAGTAGCTACTATAGAAAGAAAGAAACACTGTTTTATCCATTAAGAAGGTTATAATTTGTGGGAAAAAAGGAAATAAACAATTACACAATTGGGTAATTTTAAATTTGATTTAGGGGGCACCTGGGTGGCTCAGTCGTTAAGCGTCTGCCTTTGGCTCGGGTCATGATCCCAGGGTCCTGGCATCGAGCCCCACATCAAGCTCTCTGCTCCGTGGGAAGCCTGCTTCTCCCTCTCCCACTCCCCCTGCTTATGTTCCCTCTCTCGCTGTGTCTCTCTCTGTCAAATAAATAAATAAAATCTTTAAAAAAAAATTTTTTTTTTTTTTTAAAGATTTTATTTATTTGACAGAGAGAGAACACAAGCAGGGGGAGTGGGAGAGAGAGAAGCAGGCTTCCTGCGGAGCAAGGAGCCCGATGCGGGGCTGCATCCCATGACCCTGGGACCATGACCTGAGCCGAAGGCAGACGCTTAACGACTGAGCCACCCAGGCGCCCCTAAAAAAAATTTGATTTAGGCTCCGTTCAAGTGTTGTGGTTGAGCAAATGTTTTATGAAGTTTCTTTCAATTCTAAAGAGATACTATCCAGACACTATTTCCTGAATCACAGGATTTTCTCTCCACTGGCATCCTCTATCACATACCAGATTTTTTTCAGACTACACACTATCTAAATACCTACTTGATGATAGCTGACAATCAAGCATGATTTTGATAGGTTTTGTTCTAATTACTAGTTGAATAATAGGAGTCCCGGATGGCAAAATTGCCAGGTTGCTAGTACAGACCCAGAGGCAAAATTTCTTCATTTTATAGGGAAGAGTAAAATTTGTTATAAATGATTTGTCATGATACCATGAATACACAGATTTCCTCCTATGATGATTTTGTCATTCCTAAACAAAGTGGAAAAAATAGGTTGTATCATAGTATCCAAAATGCTAAGAAAATTTATTTCAGTGGAGGTATTCCCTGTTATTTAACAAACTTTTTTTTTTTTTTTTTGAGAGGGAGGGGGGAGGACAGAGTGAGAGGGAGAGAGAGAATCTTAAGCAGACCCCACACTCAGCACAGAGCCCAACACAGGGTTCAGGCTCACGACCCTGAGATTAACCTGAGCCAAAATCAAGAGTCAGACGCTTAACCAACTGAGTCACCCAGACACTCTGACAAACTTTTAAAAAAGCAATAAACATTAAATGTTACATGTTCTATTGGAAATATTCCAAAGGCTTACCTTGTATTATTGTATTTTGTTAGGTAAAGGAAACTGAATGTTTTTAGTAACACAGTGGTTTTGGGGGAATGCAAAAACTATGAACTAAAGAGCTTTTTTATGTCTTATGTAAAAAGTAAATATTGGAGCACTTAAAGTAATAGTAAATAATTTTATGGAAAAACAAAGTATTTACAATAAAATTCTGCTTGAGAAATTGTTGCACTTTAGTTTCATTCATAGATTGTAAAACAAAAAAAATGTTCAGTAAGTAATAAAATGGAGTAAACTATTAAAATCAAAAGCATTGTGTTCACCTATTTCTTTTGTAGCAAAATCACATGTTGCTCATCTGAGATTTGTGAAAAATATCTTTATTTCAGATTGGTATATTTAGGATTAATCAGACAACATAATAATTATAACAGGAGATATGTTTTTTAATCAGTAAAAATGATTCATTATGGTATAATGTTAGGTCCCTATGATCTGATGTATGGTATGTGTTCCGTATGGGATATGGTATGTATAATAATATAAAGTAGATGCTTGGAGACCAAGAGTCTCAATTTAGGGATAGAATTGATGGCATTTGCACCTAGTTTCACATTCCACAGATTTCCTTTCTTTCTTCCTCCACACTTTTCTTCCTTCTTCTCTTCCCTCCTTCCTTCCCCCTTTCCTTCTTCCTTCCTCTCTTTTCTTTCTTTTTTCCTTCCTTCCTTCCTTCCTTCCTTCCTTCCTTCCTTCCTTCCTTCCTTCCTTCCTTCCTTCCTTCTTTCCCTCTTTCTTCCTTTCCCTCCTTCCTTCCTTTCCTTCCTTCCTTTCTTCCTTTTTCTTGCGTTTTTCCTTCAAAAATACTTATTGAATACCTACTATATTCCTTGTAGATATCATATATGCCTTTTTATATGTTTGTGAATTGGTGAAAAAGAGAAAAAACAGCAACATTCAATTGCTCTACAAGATACTGCTATGTCATTATTAGGACAACCTTGATTTTATAGCAAAAAGAAAAATGCTACCTTCAGTTTCCCTTGGCAGTATTCTTATTGCCCAAAGGGATTTGGCTCCTAGCTTGATATCTACATTAATTTAGTATCAATAAAACATGAAACATATAACCAGAATTGTCGGACACAGAATTATGCCAAATATAACATCTTAATACTGCATAGAAAATAAAAGGCCATAAAATATTCATATTTTCTTATTTGAGTCATATTTCATAGTCTATCCATATGGCTTTAGGTTATGAATTACAATAAAGGAAGTAAAACTATCCAAAACATATAATTCATGCCAAGGTGTTTGAAGGAAGATACATACAATTTTCTCATATTTAAACACAGTTGTGTTTAGGGGCACCTGGGTGGCTCATTCTATTAAGCATCTGACTCTTGCTCTTGGCTCAGGTCATGATCTCAAGGTTATGAGATCGAGCCCTATGTTGCACTCCATGCTGGGTGTGGAGCCTGCTTAAGATTCTGTCTCTTCCTCTCCCTTTGCCCTTCCCCCTCCTCTCCCTTTCCTTCTCTCTAAAAAAAAAAAAAAATTAAAAAATTAAAATTAAACAAAAAAGGTGTGTTTACCTACATGGTCCATAAACATCTAGTTAGACATAATAGATCAATATATATAAATTGTGGATAAATGCTGAGTGTTCCTGCTCTGTGAATTTTCACTGCAATATAAACCATAATGACTTTCTGACACATATTTTCAAATGTGCTGTACCATTTGACTTATTTTTATTTCATTTCTTTTTTGTATATGAAGTAAATTAACAAACATAAAAATATAATCCATAATAATTCAGTGGTTCAGTGGTTCATCTGGGTATATCTTGCAATGTCCAAATACAATAATCCTAATTGTCCTGTCTTAGATGCTGTAATGGGAAATAGATGGGGACTTTAATGACTGAGCTCCTGCTATGTCCTTGTTCTATTCTGTAACATTTAGTTCACTCAAAAATATTTATTGAACAAGTACTATATGCCAGGTACTATTTCAGATACACTAGATACAGCATTAAAACAGCTCATAAAGCCCCTTCCATCAGGAAACATATGTCCTAGTTGGTAGGAGGTGAGAATCAGTTCAAGGGAGAAAGAAGACAGAATACAGCAATAGGGAGTCCTAGAATATGGTTGGGGTTTGGTCCAAGTCACTTGTGTCTGTATGCTAGATTCTGAGTGAAGCTGAAATTTAGGGAAAGGTTGTCAGACTAATGCCCTGGGGGGAAGATTTGGAAGGAAGTGTGTATTGAACATCACATCAGAACTTCCTATCCATTACCTCTCTAAGCAAAATATTCACTTCTGTTCTCCTTCTGGAAATGTACTTCTTTATCTGTAAATACTTCCACCATGGACAATTTTCCTATATATGGAATGAAAGAATTTCCTGTCTTTGTTCACTCTCATAAAATTTGGGTTGTAGTGTAGATCTGTTTCCCTAGATCTTTGTCCATCTAGCTTAAAAGGGATATGTAGCTAAATACACTAATAATAACATTAATATACTGGTTAAAGTTTATTAGACACTTACTATGTCAAGCATACTACTTTGTGCTATGCATTCATTAGCATATTTAGTCCCTACAAGAATTCTGTGGAGTTGGTAATGTCATTCTCTTCATTACAAAGATGGAGATATAAAGTAAGTAACTTGCACAAAATTTATATCCTCTGCAATCTCACTTCAGAGCTTGCATGCATTTAGAAGTTCCTAATTTTTTTTCTAGATAGTTCAGCAAACAGACCTTCTCCCATCTATTTTTATTTGTTTGTTTACTTCACGAAGTCATATAATAGCTCTTCTTTAATCTTAATGATTACATCTTATGTGAAAAACATCTTCTCACTTACAGACTACATCAGGGGCCTTTATTATTTATTTCCATAGCACTATGGATTTGTTCCATTACATTTTATTTTAGTTACTTGTTTTTGAAACTAGATGTTCAGCATGAATCAAGCCCATTGTCATTTTTATTATCTCAAGAATATGGAATAGTCTTGGAACATAGTGAATGTTACCTAAATATTTTTGGAATAAATGAATTGAAAAAACCTAATTGACTGACAGAATAATGTCTAAGAGGGACAGAGATAGAGGGGAAATGAGGGAGAGGGAGAGGAAGTTTGAATTTGTAGAAATTTGAGATAGGTCTATTATTTATATCATTTTAAAGCAATTCAATGGTAAGAAATATACTAAACTATTTTTGTATACTAAATTTTACGTTTTCAATAATTCAAGGACTAAGAACTGTAATACAATGCTGGCAGAGTCCTTTTAGTTTTTGATCTTTTATCAGAATTAATTTTTGAAAATGCTGAATATTTCCAATAAATTAAATATTCATGTTGGATCTACTGATGGCTTTTTGACCTCATGTTAGTTTTGTCTATCTGCCATTCTTTTATCAGAAGCATGCTCCAAAGCCCCAGGGATATATAGTATTATTATAGAGACAACAGACAGGAGTTGAACAGAAAAATTGAATAGGATAAAGTTTGAAGACAGAGAAAGTGTGTATGTGTGTGTGTGTGTGTGTTCCCATGTGTGTATGTGTTGGGACAACTGCCATCAGGATGACAGTAGAACTGAGCTTTGGCAATAGCATCAGATTACAGAAAATTGAATCTCAGGAAATTCAGTTTCAGGAATCATTTAAAAATCT
The DNA here is from genome assembly GCF_004348235.1 of Phoca vitulina. Lineage (NCBI taxonomy): Eukaryota > Metazoa > Chordata > Mammalia > Carnivora > Phocidae > Phoca > Phoca vitulina. Next base: position 539,427 of record NW_022589722.1, read on the forward strand.
CTATTAATTTTTCACTTTATTAATATTAGTTTATGCTACCAATTGCATCTTAAGCTTCTTCAAATTAGCATTCTTAGGGAAACTAAATCTTCTTTTCTACTTTTTACACTATTATAGTCCAATTAGTATGCAAATTTGCCGGAGTCCAGCTCCAGCCAGGGTGGGTCTCTCGTAGGAAAGGACAGCATCGGTGAATGAGGAGACACAGACACAGGATCAGGTTGCAAGCATCTCCTGACAGCCTTGGAGGAACTTTATTTATATGTTAGGATATTTTTGTTTTTCCATACTTTCGTAACGTGATTATTTTTTTTTTACAATTGATTGAGATAATCTTAAATCATTTTTTGGATCACAGACATAGTCTTCTTTCATTTTCCTTTGTAATGATTAACATGACCTTTATTGGTTTCCGCTTATTGGCTTTTGCTAAAACTAAAAAACAGTACGCAAAGAGAAAGGTGCTAGACAGAGCGTGACCATCTTGTTATTTTGTTCTATAGAAACTAATTCTTTGTGGAATTAGTTTCATTATGATTGCTTAGATTGACGTAACTAAGATGAGTAGTCACTTTATCCTGAAACCCCAGAAATATTCCCACAATTATAAAGATTGCCATAAACAAAATGAAAGAGAATTTAGGATTTTGACAAATCTATATGAAGTGATATTGTTTTTCCTCTATTGCTATTCTATTTGCAAAGGAGTCTTAGATTGATGTTTCCTAATATGTGAGTGGAATTCTCCAGAAGTGTTCAACACCTGTAGTTAGTTTTCATCTCATAGTTTATTTAGTTCAGTCCCTTAATGTCATTCACTTTTATGTGTACATTTTATCTATGAATGTCATCAAGTATATTTCACACTGGCCTAGATCTGTTTAAATTTCTCATTTTACAAATAAGGGCACAGACTATACATTTTTACTTTCTGGATACAGTTAAAAATTATATTTAAGGTTTAAAATGTAGAAAATATTTGCTAGTTGATTTCTGAGCAGCTTTAGCTCTATTTTTGCTTTTGGTACTCTGATTTGGTGGATGAGTTCTCTGCAAGTTTCATGGGCCTTAAGAGGACTGACACCATGCTGCATGGATAAGCTTCAGTGATCTGAGCCAATCTAGGTAATCCCATCAATCCTGACACAGAGTTCTGTTCAAGGATGCAATTATAAAAGAGGCTTATCAGTGTTCTGCATTTCTCTGGAGTCAATAAAGGCAAGGTCAATCAGAATTAAACCAAGGGCATTTGTTCCTTGTAGAGCAAATTTATACTCTATTATCTGCTACTCATGAAAAAAAAATAGTATGTAGCCCCTCTCCCTACATTCTACTCTTGACACTGTAGATGGCTGAGAAGAGGGGCAGTACAAAAGGAATAATTAGAAACATGATGACATTGTTGAATCAACCAATACAGATGTCCCCTTGTCTTTAAACTCTCCAGCTATACGGTGTATTCATATATTTTTATAATATTGTGAAGCCAGTGTGAATTGTGGTTTGGTAATTGTCTTCATCAGAAGACATCCTGACTTATATAAGAATTACTAATTAGATATACTTAAGAGTTCCTCCTCTTTTCTTATAAAGATAAGCATTAGATTTTCTGTTTCTTCTATGAACTTGTAAATTCCCTCCAGAAATACGTACTGTCTGTTACTCTTATACTGTGAAGGCTTTCAGTACTCAATGATCCAGACCCTACCTGAGTGTAACTTCACAATTACTAATGGCTGCTTTGGCCCTCTTACTCTTGTTAAGACCCCACTTGCCAAGTACCTTCAGGTGTAGGCAGAGAAATTTGAAGAATATGCTCATTTAGATATTAACTATATTAACTTCTTTATCCCCCTAAATAAGTTAAACATCTTTTACTTCTATCATATATATGTCTCAGTATTATTTTATATGGGGAGGATAGTGAGTAGACTTCTGTTATTGCAGATACTTCTTTCATGCTCTATTTAAATTCCAACTGTAAAGAGAGTGGTCAGATCATAATTTTTTCAGATACAGCTCCAAATGATAATCAAGTGAATCTATGCTCTTTGAAAGATCTGTGAAGAAAATCAAGGGCAACTTCAGTAACAAATGGTATTAACTCGTTAGTAAACTGACAAAACAATATGGTTATATAATTCACTTTAAAGCCATTCTCTAAATGTAAGGCTTATTAAAAAGATTTCTTTAATTAAGATTTCTTTTTTGTTTGGTTTTCTAAAAACATCTTCACACTTCTTCTGATTCACAATTAAAATAAAATGCATACTTGAATTAGTAAATTATTTTATAATCAATTGTATTACCGTTTCTTTGGCTACAGCACAAACTCTCAAGAGCAGGGTGTGTTTTCATTTTTTGGAATCTCTATTGCCTAGAACATCATTGGCTCACCCAATAAGAGTCAACATTTGTGAATAACTTAATCAACATCCTCATCTTTTCCTTCACCATCACTGCAGCCAATATTAGAGTTTAACATGAGGTCGATGGGAAGGTTTCTATGATGGATGGAATAATGACCCCAGCAATGACAATGTGCTAATCTTCAGAACCAGTAAATATGGTAATTGCAGGGCCAAAACGGGAGTAAGTTTGTTGATGGAATTAAGATTGCTAGTCAGCTGATCTTCAGATGGGAAGATTATCCTGGATTGTCTGGGTGGGCCCAATGTAATCAGAAAGGTTTTTAAAAATAGAAAAAGGATAGCCATTGCGACCTAATGGCTATGTGACTCTAACTTGTCCATAGCATCCCCCAGGCTGGATAGGCTGCTGTACTCTGGGTTTTGCCTGAATGCTCAGACGCATTATTAAAACTGTGGCCAACCCGGCTAAACTTCCAAATTTAGAACAATGGTGGACATATTCTGTGTCTCATTAGTATAACCACCTAGCATATATCTTTGTTCCCTCTTTGAGACTGGAGGATATTGTTTGGCACATGGAAGCTCTTAATACATACATGGTCAAAGCCCTAAATGATATTCATTAGCACTTAAATACTAAAGTAACACAAATGCGTGAAGCGGTTCTACATAATAGAATGGTATTAGATGTTTTAACTGCTATACGAGGTGAAACTTGTACTAGCATAAAAACAGGATGCTGTGTATACAGTCCAGATTACCACAAAATACTAATGGGTTTCTAACTGACATTAATACTCAAATTGGCGCTTTAATTGATCTCTCTTTCCTTTAGTGATTGCTTTAAACTCCTGGACTGGAGGAGAATTATGGTAAACTATTAAGGATCTCTTTATTGGACTTCTTATTCTTATAGCCATGCTAATCTTTTTTTTTTTTTTTTTTTTTAAGATTTTTTATTTATTTGCGAGAGAGAATGAGAGACAGAGAGCATGAAAGGGAGGAGGGTCAGAGGGAGAAGCAGACTCCCTGCTGAGCAGGGAGCCCAATGCGGGACTCGATCCCGGGACTCCAGGATCATGACCCGAGCCGAAGGCAGTTGCCCAACCAACTGAACCACCCAGGCGCCCCTATAGCCATGCTAATCTTAATGCATTGTCTTTTTCAATATCTCTCCTCTTGGTGCTGAGACTCCATCCCTACAATGACTTCACATCAACAGATGATCCCTTCTACTCAAGGAGGTTCATATATATTGACCACGTTAGATTCAGCTATCCCCCCTCTTGTAACTCCCCTATATGTTCCCCAACTGACCAGTATTGACCCATAAGTAGGAACATCTCTACGCCCCTACTTAGCAGGAAGAAATTACAGAAGATGTAACCTTCCACTTTCAACAACCTTAAAGATCTAAGGGTCAAGATTGTTCAGGGGGGAAATTATGAGGGAGCAGAAGGCTAGCTGAAGACAAAGCATAAGCTGACACCCTGCAACCTCCCCCTACCCCCCACTCCTGGGTGGGACATGTGTGACGTTCTTCCAGGAATCTCCTGTCTTAATGTTAATACCTTGCTAGAGGGGAAAAACAGACTTAACTTGACAATGGCAAGACCTCTGATATCTTGTAGGTATCTTGTAGGTCAATCCTCTTTAGCATATGAAAGTTCTTTTGAAACCTCCCTTTTCCTTACTTCCCCCAACTCCAGAGTATATAAAATCATCATTCCTCAAGACCCTGGTGCAGTCGCTCTTTCTGCCCACAGGTCCTGTCCCCATGCTTTAAAAAAAAACACCATTTTGCACCAAAAAAAAAAAAAAAAAAATAGAAAAAGGAAACGTGAAAGAGCCAGAGAGATGGCAACATGAGAGGGCTTTCAACTTTGTTGGCTTTCTTCTGGAGGAAGAATTCCACGGACAAGGACATGCTCTTGACAAGCTTTTGGACAAAGCTCTTGATGCTGAAAGGCAAGGACACAGAATTTTCCCTAGAGTCTCCAGAAAGGAATATACTTTCCCAACACTTTGATGTGAGTCCAGTGTGATACATGCAATTCTTCTAACCTATACACCTATAAGACAATAAATTTGTGTTGATTTAAGTTCTTAAATTTGTGACAATTTGTTCCAGTAGCAATAGGATTGCTAAAACAGGGACAGTGGCAAGTTCCTCCTCAATGTTGACTTTAAGGGAGCTCCTTCTCTCTGACATCCACTGTGAAGATATGTGAAGATAATGACTTCCAAAAAGAAATATAAATTTTAAAAATTCAAATTTATGTGCAGATACTGAGTTATTCATAAATTATATAACTTTAATAGGAATCTAATAAAGCAAAGTTTAAAGAAAGACTTTATCTCCTATACTTTTATTCAGATGAAGCAAATTTCATATTTGCACATTTGGGTCATTGCTAAGGCTCCTTTCTATAAAATGTTGTTAATTAGTCCAATGAAGCTAGAAAGATCTTGCTTTCAGTGCTCTGGCCCATTTGTGACCTGTTCATGCTAAAAGCTTTAATGGAAATATTTAATTATTTAATTCTATATGTAATTCTGAAAGTATTTTGACATTTTATTTTGTTGTTAAACTATCTTTCTGTCTTTCTCAGAGCAGAAATCATAAATAATTTGAAAATAGAAAACTGTTACAAAAAATGAAAGATGAAAATAATACTATATTTTAAGTGGAAGCTCTACTCTAATCATTGATTATTTTCACAGATCATAAGCATGTTCTAGTTTTACTTCTCAGGTAACTTCAGGTACTTCTTAGGGTTATATGAGTAATTGTGAAAACAGGATGGACTACAAGAGAAATCAAAATTTAAAAAACAAACAAAGCTCGCACGCACACACACACACACTCTCAAGGAAGAGTCCTGAAATTGATGTAGAGACTCTTATTTTAGTCATAGAATTAGATAAAACATAATATAATGACCTGAATAAAGCAGTATTAAAATGAAGAACTTAACTTCTTTTTCAATAGGTAAAGAGTACCTTGGTGATTTTCATGTAGTGGGTAAACTTGGATTTTATGTACTGGCAAACTGACTAGAGGCTAGAGAAGAGGAAATAGGTGGACTTTGGAGCCTGGGGATGAGCAGTCTCCATCCTTTGGAGAAAGAGAAGAGGGTAAGGGAGGAAAGAGCATTCATACTTAGGCAGCATTTGTATAGTATAAAGAAAATCAGAAAAGGTTAACTTTCCTTAATATGGGTAGCCTATTTCTTTGCTTCTTTCAACTTCAGTCTATCTTATTATAATCAAGGATTTAGAGTCCTTATGGGATCTATATACCATTTCTTCCTTTGTAAATTGTATGCTATCAAGTGTATACTTTTATACACTTGATTTGTCTCAGAACAAATCTATGTAAAACTCATATATTTTCATTTATATACTTGGAAAAAAAGAATGAACTGTAGAAATGTGATTTTTCATACTTATATGTTACTATGATCCTGATTGGCTCATATTTTATCAGGAATTTGACAAAAATATATCAGTATCATTTCAGGGTGCTGAGAAATTTATTGAGGAAGAGAGGCAAGTGTCGTACTGCTTCTGGAACATTCTTCCATTTGACCTGAATAATAACCACACCTGTCCATTACATTTTATAAAGTTTCCTAAATTTGTGGAGGTGAGTTCATCTCAAATTTGGGTTACACTGTTGGGGCCTTCATGACTCTTTATGAAAGATTAGGTGAAAAAATAGAATTAATACGAAAGCTCATGTGCCTAGACACACTTCCTCCAAATGTGTGTTGATTTGCATAGAAACAGCTTCAGTTGGATGCTTAATGAGAAGAAAGCACAGAAGCCCAAGACAGAGCAGAAAAACAGTAACTCTCACACCAGCTTTGTGTTATTTAAGAAACCTAAGGGGATAGATTTCATCATCAGTGCAACAATTTTGTGAGTAAACTAATTTTTCTAGGTAATTCTTCAAATCTAAAGTGATTTTAAAATAACTGGGAATCTATAAGGAGTACTGTGAATCTATAAGGGGAAGTAGAAATTCTTTATTTAAAAAGTTAAATAAGCTTGGAGTTTCAACAAATTCCAGTTTGAGGTTGTACCTCTTTCACATTACTTAGGTTATGATCATGAAACTACTGGAAATACTGGATGTTCACCAAACACATGAAAATAATTATCTGTCTTGTTTAGCACCAAAGAACAGATGTCAACACACAATCATGTAGGGAAAGATAGCTTTTACTAGAGGGAAATAAGAAACATAGCCAGTGCCAACAGTTGTTGTTTTTTTTTTTTTCATTGTTTACATTTTGATCCAGTGGAGCAAAGGATACACTCCAATGAAAAGAATCTTTTAGAAGAAAGCTGGGAAGGAGAGTATGGTACTAGCAGCCAGTATGAAAGGACAGGTGTTGAATGTGTCATAGACTATAGTTGTCTTTAAATAATTTAAAATAACCTAGTATGTAATGAGTTTGAAATAGAGAAAATAAATTCATCTACATAGATTTGTTTAAGGAAAAAGCATTTGGCAACAGGAGACAGAATTCTTTTTCTTTATATTTGGAGGTCAATATCACTTTCCCATGAATTTCTGTCTTTCAGTAATCCATTTAGAAGCAAATCCAATTCAAGAAAAGGGCTGACCCAGGAAGTAAACAGTTATCTAACTATCAACAATCCTCTGCATCCCTCCTCAGACTTCCTGCAACCCCCTATGAATAGGAATGCCAACTCTGGTCAGGAGGTTGATGGTTTCTGAGAGCAATTTTGGGGGTCAGCAAAATAAACACAACAAAACAAAACGAAAACTTCAAAAAACGTTTTAGAAGTGATATTTTGGCATTATAATTTCAGGTAATGACATATTTACCAATTCACACAATACCAGTTTCAAGTCAGAAAATATCCTTCAGAATACAATTTAATTTGCCCCCAATGTTTGAATAAAGCCAGATCACTTTGCTTTGCAGACACACACCCAGTGAGAAGGGGAAAAGGAGTAGCATCTTCTAGGACTCTTCAGTCTGTTGCTAGTTCCATGTATTGCAAAGTTTCTCCTGGTTAGCCTTTATTTTGCCCTAAGGCTGTTTACTGTTCTATAATGTTAAGTGAAGTTTGCGTACAAGATCATGAAGGACCCCTAAAGTCTTCTAATACTCCTTTGGATCTTAATTTACAAGTTTATGTGTGGACATGTTTTAGTTTGTTTGATAATGGAGTATCTAGGTAAAACTGTAACTCTGTGTTGAACCTTTTGAGGACCTGCCAGACTATATCAAAGGGGTTACATTATTTTACATTCCTACCAGCAGTGCATGATGGTTCCAACTACTCTCCATCCTCGCCAACACCCTTCATTTCATGTCATTTTGACTGTAGTCATCCTGATGGATGTGAATGAAGTAGTATCTCGTTGTGGTTTCAATTCGTTTTTCCTTGTTGGCTAATGATGTCGAACTTCTTTTCAGGTGCTTATTGTCCACTTGAATTTTTTTGAGAAATGTCTATCAGATTCCTTGTCCATTATTTAATTGGGGTATTTTTGTCTTTTTGTTACTGAATTGTAAGAGTTCAATTTTTGAATAACTTATTACCACCTATTTCTACTTAAGAGATTCAGTTTCCCAGATGCATTTTTTTTTTTTTTTTAAGATTTTATTTATTTATTTGACAGGGAGAGGCAGCCAGAGAGAGAACACAAGCAGGGTAAGTGGGAGAGAGAGAAGCAGGCTTCCTACGGAGCAGGGAGCCCGATGCGGGGCTCGATCCCAGGACCCTGGGATCATGACCTGAGCTGAAGGCAGACGCTTAACGACTGAGCCACCCAGGCGCCCCCAGATGCATTTTTTAAAGTGAAATTAGTATGGGCAGAAGATACCCTAGTAGTAATAAAACAGTTAATATTATTGTTTCTTGATAATTTACCATGTATGAAGTAGGAACTAAGGCTTTTATGTACCCTAGCTCATTAAATTAGTACCTTTAATTATCAACCTTACTTAAAGATAAGTTTTATAAATTCTTTAAAGTTGAATAACATGAAACTTAAAAATTTTAAGTAAACTGTACAAAATCAGAGTGCTGATAAATGAGAATTTGAACATAAAATCAAACTCATGCTATTATGAGTTAGCTTGAACTCTTAAACCTTCCATAATATTTCCTCTAATTTTTAATATAGGTATATATCTGATGTGACTATAATTGGCACGTGGTGGGAATTTGGCTGGAGAGAGGTGTGCGGGATGGCTGGGAAGTAAGAGAATCATGTGAGAAACTGCCTCGGTGAGGTGGCACACTTTCTAGACCCCAAAATCTTCATTCGCAGGTCCTTCCTCTGATTATGGTTTTCTGATATTTCTTGAAAGCTGCAGGAAATATTTAACGATTAAGCCAAGGCCCCAATAATCCAAGCAATCGTTTTTATTAGATACTAAATGCCGGTATAACACAGTTTGCAGCAGTTTGCAAAATAAAATTCTCCTCTGTCACTTATTTTTAAAATTCTAGGCAAAATCCTATATAAGATTTAAAAATACATTATTAAGAAATAGGTAATGATTTTCAAATGACCTAAAGATTTTGATTATTAAATGTTATATTAGAGATCTTAGACTGTTTTGCAATACAATATTAATTTACCTGAGAAATTATCCCACGAGGAATAGCAACATGTGTTTCCAACTAAACTTATTACTTTAAAAGCTTGGCGAATGACAACTATGAAAAAAAAATATCCCCTTAAAAACCGTAGACTAATTGGCTGAATATAAAGTCTCTCGGGTCAGAAACAACAGCTGTGCATATACATTAAGGCAAAATATGAGGCAAGAGGAAAGGATAACAGCAAATAAGTCTGTCATTTTATGTTGAGTGATACAAGAACTCTTAAATGTTTCCTTTCTCTCCTGCATTCTGTACATAGACCTACATGGTCTATGTCCATGAGTAATGACTTGCCATTCAAAAAAAAAGAAAGTTTGTTTGTTTTTTTCCTGTCTGTCACAGTTCTTCCCAGTGTCTGCTCACATCCTTGGCTCAGTTCAGCCTCACAGGGAGGCAAATCTGGGGAGCAGGTATAATCTCCCTTACCTGGCCTTTGCAGTCTACAGCACCTCCGTTAAGCTTGTTCTGACTTTGACATCATTTCCACATTTTTTTTTTTTGTACTTATGTTTCAATTGCTTGCTTTCTGTTTTATACTGTAAGTGCTCAGAAGTAAGGACCACATCTGTCTTGCTCTTCATTTCAATTGTAACTCCTACTACAGACTAAAAAATTATTTGTTAAATGGACATTTAAATTTGCAAATTCTTTACCTACATGTCCCTTGCTTCCTTACCTGTACACATTAAAAATTTAATATGATTGGATTGTCAACATTGAAGTCAGATTTGGGGGGGGGGGTTATGACTTTTCAGAGGTAATAAAATATCAAGCATTTTATGTTAAAATAAATCTCTTCTCCTAATAATTATAGGGGATATTTTTTCTAACTAAATTTCAGATCTGTGAATGAGAATTAGCTTGTTCAGTTGGTATTGTGTTGCCAGTGTTTAAACTATGAGGATGAAAAACTGTAAATATGTTTACAAATGTGTGTGTATGTGTATCACTTTAGCAAATACTACATTTACTACTTATACAATGCATATAGTAAAAAGGAAAACTATTTAGGAAGAAGTTTAAAACCTTATAAAAAACAACTAATATCCTAATAAAATACATATGTACAACTTGTATATTTCCTTTCCAGTATAAATATTTCAAACACTAAGAAACAAAGATGAGAAAAAAACAGATTTTGGGTAACCAATGCATATTAAGGGGAAAAAAAAAAAAAACATCTGCGTCCTAAATAAATTATAAATTTCTTTTGGCCAGAGTAAATTTCCCTGAAACACCATATTGGCATGCGCATATTCAATAACAAAAACATAGCAAATAAATATTGACTTGGATAGAAAACAGTTACAGCACTTAATTCTTGACTCTTCTATGGCTTTCTAAAAGGAGTTGAGAATGAATTATGAGTTAATTTGGTCATAAATCATCAATATTTCTTCTGATATCCTGTACTGAATAGTGTAAGAAAAAAGATCACTATTTCTTTCAGAGATATGTCAATTTAAAACTTTGAAAATTTACAGAGCCCTTCCACATACTGGTAGGTTTCCCAATGTTTTTTAAAAATAAAGTTTTCTACATTGAATCATTTGTGTGTGTGTTGTATATGTGCATGTGTATAAAAATTGATGCAATGTGTGAGAAATACATTCATATATGAATATTGGTTTGAAGGAGAAAGAAGCAGAACTATATAGGAGTTAAGAGTTCATATTAGCTCTGTCTTAGATATTAAATAAAGTATATATTTTGCAACTTATTTTCCGAATTTGTGTAAAACACTAAATTTCTCTACATTTCTATTCCAGGGTTATTTTAAGTATTAAGTAAAGCAAGGAATGAAAAGTAATTAGCCCAGGACTTGGCTCAGTACTTATCCTCATAGTAGTAGCTGTACTGATGTGCCCATTAAAAAAAAATCAAAATTTTATTTCTATTATGCTTTACCTTTGAATTTGTCCTATTAACAGTACATAATATTCTAAAAATAAAGACATTTTCTGTTTAAGGACAGCAAATGAAGAAGACTTAGTTTCACAACCTGTATTTTTCCAATTGGAAAAAACCTTCATAGATAATCTGAAAGAGCATTCTCTTATTAACATTTTTATTTTATAATTTTTTTATCTTTTCTTTTTTTTTATTATGTTAGTCACCATAGAGTACATCATTAGTTTTTGATTGTAGTGTTTCATGATTCATTGTTTATGTATAACACCCAGTGCTCCATGTAATACGTGCCCTCCTTAATACCTATCACTGGGCCCCCTTCCCTCTGAAACCCTCAGTTTGTCCCGGAGTCCATAGTCTCTCATGGTTCGTCTCCCTCTCTGATTTCATTTTTCCCTTCCTTCTCCTAATGTCCTCCATGCTATTCCTTATGTTCCACAAATAAGTGAAACCATGTGATAATTGACTTTCTCTGCTTGACTTATTTCACTTAGCATAATCTCCTCCAGTCCCACCCATGTTGATGCAAAAGTTGGATATTCATCCTTTCTTGTGGCTTAGTAATATTCCATTGTATATATGGACCAAATCTTCTTTATCCATTCATTTGTTGAAGGGCATCTTGGCTCTTTCCACAGTTGGCTATTGCAGACATTGCTGCTATGAACATTGGGGTGCATATGGCCCTTCATTTCACTACATCTGTGCCTTTGGGGTAAATACACAGGAGTGCAATTGCTGGGTCATAGGGTAGCTCTATATTTAATTTTTTGAGGAACCTCCACACTGTTTTCCAAAGTGGCTGTACCAACTTGCATTCCCACCAACAGTGTAAGAGGGTTCCCCTTTCTCCACAACCTCTCCAACATTTGTTGCTTCTTGCCTTGTCAATTTTTGCCTTTCTAACTGGTGTAAGGTGGTATCTCCATGTGGTTTTGATTTTAATTTCCCTGATGGCTAATGATGATGAACATTTTTTCATGTGTCTGTTAGCCATTTGTATGTCTTCTTTGGAGAAGTGTCTGTTCATGTCTTCTGCCCATTTTTGACTTGATTATTTGTTTTTTGGATGTTGAGTTTGAGAAGTTCTTTATAGATCTTGGAAATCAGCGCTTTGTCTGTAGGGTCATTTGCAAATATCTTCTCCCATTCCGTGGGTTGCCTCTTTGTTTTGTTGACTGTTACCTTTGCTGTGCAGAAGCTTTTTATCTTTCCTATACACTAACAATGTAACTGTAGAAAGAGAAATTAGGGGATCGATTCTATTTACAATAGCATCAAAACACATAAGATACCTTGGAATAAACCTAACCAAAGAGGTGAAGGATCTATACTCTAGGAACTACAGAACACTTATGAAAGAAATTGAAGAAGACACAAAAAGATGGAAAAACATTCCACGCTCATGGATCAGAAGAATAAACATTGTTAAAATGGCTGTGCTGCCCAGAGCAATCTACACCTCAATGCCATCCAGATCAAAATACCAATGCCATTTTTCAAAATGCTGGAACAAACAATCCTAAAATTTGTATGGAACCAGAAAAGACCCCGAATCACCAAGGAAATTTTGAAAAAGAAAAACAAAGCTGGGGGGCATCACGTTGCCTGATTTCAAGCTATATTACAAAGCCGTGATCACCAAGATAGGATGGTACTGGGACAAAAACAGACACATAGACCAATGGAACAGAATAGAGAGCCCAGATATGGACCCTCAACTCTATGATCAAATAATCTTCAACAAAGCAGGAAAAAGTATGCAATGGAAAAAAGACAGTCTCTTCAATAAATGGTACTGGGAAAATTGGACAGCTATATACAGAAGAATGAAACTCGACCATTCTCTTACACCATACACAAAGATAAACTTAAAATGGATGAAAGACCTCAATGTGAGACAGGAATCCATCAATATCCTAGTGGAGAACATAGGCAATAACCTCTTCGATATCGGCCACAGCAACTTCTCTCAAGACACGTCTCCAAAGGCAAGGGAAACAAAAATGAAAATGAACTTTTATTTTATAATTTTTAAAGAAGTATTGCCCTAAAAGACTTCAGAGTATCTTAAAGTAGAGTGCACATTTTAAAGTGTCTGATCATTTGCTCAGTACCTAATTTATTCTACAGAAGACATTTGGCATATGAAATTACAGAAAAATAGAATAGATATAAAAATCTTGTTGTAAATGGAACCATTAAACAGTGCTTGCTTTGTCACATTTTGTTGTGACTGGTTAGAGATGTGACATCAGGTAATACATTTCAGAGTGATGAGACAAGGAAATTAGATACTGAATGCTTTGTAGTTCTCTCAATATATAAAACTTTTAAATCTCATTTAAGGAACAACACATCCTAAAAGTGCAACCAACCAAAGCTTCTCAAATTGACAATAACCAGAAAAATTGATTTTTTTCTTTAAGAAAAGAAGTACTTTGTTCACTAGGATCTGAATCACTACAGAAAGCCTTTGTTAGAATTACTGCCAAGCATGACCTATGTATTTATCGAAGATTGCATAATTTGCATTACTGTATTTAAAAATTTAATTGAAGTAATTAATTATGTGTATGTATTTATAATAAAGTCTTTTAAAGTGTTCAATATCAGACCCAATGAGTTGCTGTGTGTGCGATGTGATATTTTAATTTTTTTGAGATAGAAGTATACTTTTACTTCACTCATTTTTAGAATTGAATTTTATGGATCCCAAAGTAAGCATAAGGATACTGTCCTATGGATAACAAATACTGAATTACTGATGAATTGGTGGTATTTTTGGGAGTTTATATCTCAGTAGCATCAGGATATTCAGAGCTAGTAAAGATAGAAATACTTTCAAAAGAGAGTTATAATTATAACTGAAACACAAAGAACTTAGGTGGACAAGTTCAGTCAGCTCTGTTTCCTAAGGAGAATAATTAAAACAAACTGGGGCACTTAGATGGCTCAGTCGGTGAAGCATCCAGCTCTTGATTTCAGCTCAGGTCATGATCTCAGGGTCATAAGAAGGAGCCCCGCGTTAGGCTCCATGCTAAGTGTGTATGCTGCTTAAGATTCTCTGTCTCTCTTCCTCTGCTGCTCCCCCCGCTCTCTCTCTCTCTCTCTCAGAAATTAAAATAAAATAAAATAGAATAATTTTAAAAGGGCAGATAAAATTTTAAGTAATTATTCTCTATTTGCCAATTTGTATACTTTATGAAATAATTCCTAAAATTAATAAATTGAAATTTTAGACTATACTAGTATTCTGAAATTTAAAACATGCGAATATCTATGCAATGTGTATTCATTGAGTACCTTTCAGTTAAAGACCTTATGTTAGATGAAGTGAGGGATTAAAAATATGTCCTGAGAGTTTATTCCTTCACTAATGAAGCTGGCAATCTTGTGTAGGGGCAAGAAGGTGGGCAACTGATATAAGACATTCACTTTATACTTTTTGGAAAAAATTTTTTGTGTTTTTCACAGAGGAGAGACATTAATTCTATTCAAATTGAGCAATATATATTTTTTAAAGAGATAGGATTTAAACTGAGCCTCACTAGCACATGTATGATTTTAGCTGGCAAGTGTTTGAAAATAGTCTGAATTTAGAAAGTAAGACATAAAAATCATGGATGACAAAATATATAGGATATGTTCAAGAGACAGACAAGTCCCATCTATCAAGCTATCTATGACAGCTTGGTTTCAGGGAAGAGGACTGGGGATTTATAAGGTACACTGCACCAGAGAGGCAAGCATGAGTCTAATCATGGAATGCCATATATGAACCTCATTCTTTGAGAAGAGGAGAGTCAATGCAGATTGTTTACAATGGAAGGGCCATGACCAGAGGGGTCATATCTGGAAGAATGCAGTCCAGGGTAGTTAGTGTTCCAAGGGAAATGGCAACAATACTCTGAGCTACTGTATGTTGAGAGGAACAATGAATGAAGATATTTCTGAATTAGAATATTCATTGACTGTTTAAAAAAAGTATTTAATGCCAAATACATGCCATGCCCTGTCCTAGGACCTAGTAACAGAGAGATTTTCAAAGAAAAAAGAAGTTTCCTACTCTTGGGGATCTTGTGTTTTAAATGGTACTGGTCAGGGAAAGGTTCTCTAGGAAGATGACATTGGAGATGGAATGTGATGGTAAATAAGCAGCCAGCTATGCAACAATAAAAGGAAAGAGCATTCCAGATAGAGGATACCATTACTAAAGCCTTATTGAGGAAGAAATGCAGAAGCTTGGTGCTTTCAAAGGACAGAAAGAAGCTTTCTATGCTTGCAGCTTGAATGGCAAGGGATAGAATGGTAAAAGAAAGTGAAACAAGGTAGAGTAGAAGTTTGTAAGCCACCATAAAAAATTCTGGTCCATTTTTAGTTGGAATTGGTGGACATTAAGTAGGAAAGAGATAGATTTTAGTTAGTGTATATAAAATCTTAGTCAAGTCTTATCAAAAATGGATCATATGAGGTGGAATGAATAGCAGATGATGTCTCCAGTGTTTTGAGGCTGTCTGACCTGGATTGTGAATCCATTATGAAAAAAGAAGAAGGAAGAAAAACTTGGGAATGAAAATGCTGATTTTTTTTGTATGTGTAGGAGTGTAAAATTGTAACATTGTAACTTAAATACTGTTTCTAAGCCTTTGTTTCATACCGTATAAAACAAAGGCAGTTGAGCTCAATTTAAAAAGGCAAACTTCTGGTCTAAAACACTATGCTAAACATTCCGAAGACCTTTTTAGAGCTCACATGACAGAAATAATAGAATTACCTATGACTCTAAAGCTCTTTTTGGTGTATTGGCTCATTTGATCTCCATGACGACTTTATGTGTTTTTATCCGCAAAGTTGAGCAAATTGAATCTTAATGAGAGTGATTTGAATTTTATGGTTTGACTATACTAGAATTAAAATATTGGCTCTGGTTTTCTGATACTTAAATCAGAGCTCTTGCCAATAAGCAGTGTCCAAAATAGTCCAAGAAAGCTTGTAATAACCCAGTGAATTTATGATTTTTCCTGCCATGGTTTCTAGATAGTTCAGAGATCGGTCTTCCAATTATATGGGGTCTTGTTAATCCAGTTCTATATTATTTTAGTACATTGTAATTTTGCATTGCTTTATCACTATATATCTAGGCATTCTTACTTGTCATTCTTTGATAAGAAAGTTTATATTATATTTGAAACCAGACAGCACGATTACAAAGGATGAATAAATGGATGAATGAAAGTATAAAATAATTCCTTGACTTTTTTGCATATATTTGAAAAGATACTTATTCAGCTTAGATTTGCATTTTAGTAGCATATTTGAATACAATTTATTGAGTAAATATTCACTGAATGCCTATTAAACATATTAATGTTTATAGAAGATTTTAAAGAACAGTGTAGTGTACAATATGAGCAGAGGGTTGTTGCCAAGGAAAAGTCATTCATCAAGAGATCTCACAATATGATTTTTACCTAAGTAACTTCACCTTAATCCAATGAGTAAACATCTAAGTTTTAGAATTAGAATCATGACTTTTATGCCCAGTAACAATAGCTCCTTCTGTCCAGGGTGAATGCACATAATAGCCACGTTTAAACTTAGCATATTTTATATAAACTAGAATTGCAGTGTATTAATTTAAAATAAAAATTATTTGCTGAAGGAAATATATTTGTATCATCTGTCAAATGCTTCTTATTACAAAACAGCATGGGAAAGCCAAATTATAATCAGAAATTTGGTGATTTTTTTTGATGAGTAAGAATAAGACCCTCAAGGAGTAAAAATATTCCCTGTGAAATAGACAATATAAATAAAGTTAAAAGGCACATGGTAGATTGAAAAAAAATATTTTCCTAGTATGTAACATACAATGGATTGATACAGGGACAATATAAAGCATTCTCACAAATCAAAAAGAAGGCAAAACTAATAGAATTAAAGGAAACAGATAATTTCAGAATAATAATTTAGAAGAATGTGCTGAAGATATATAAAGAACCAATAGATTAGTAAATATATGAAAGTCTACTCAATCTCATTGTAAATCAAAATTAAAATAGATATGATTGCTTGCATCACAGTGGCAAAGTGAGGAACTAAAACATTTTTACAATCCTACTGTTGGTTAAAGTCCTTTATTTTTATAAGATGGCTTTGTGAACTATTTCGACAAGTCTGCCACATTCTTTAGGCTAAGAAGTATTTCTACTAGACTAGATTTGGAAATCCCTTGCCTCAGTTACAGTCCTCATATATACCAGCAGGAACAGTACACTCAGTGGATTAACATATTTTAATTGATGCTACTATTTTATTCACTCTTGTTCTCGTAGGTATCCATGGTCTGTGTGTCATTCCTGTTGTTTAAAGTGATTTTTATATAGTTCTGCTATGATTAATTATGGAATGACTTTATAGTATTGGTCAAAGATCAACCTCATTTTTCTTATTTTCAAATTATTAGAGAGCATGTCTGTTTCCACCTATGAAAATTAATGTATATTTAAATGTAATATTAGAATTTTTACATTTTCTAAAAGTCCTATACTTTTTTATATGTATAAAAAGTAAGTAATACATAGGCAAAACAAAGAAGACAAACCTCATATCCCACATAGACTCTAATTCCAGTTATTTAGAAATCATTTATCCATTTTATTAATAAGATTAAAGTATAATTTTATTCTACTACCTTTCCTGATACTTTTTTTCTGTATTTGACATCAGTTATTAGAATTCATTTAGATAATTTTAACTTTTAAAGTGAAAAAAATTACTTCTAATCTGCTTAGGCAAATGATAATGCACCTGCTGTTTAAAATACTCAGTGTTGGGGCGCCTGGGTGGCTCAGTCGTTAAGCGTCTGCCTTCAGCTCAGGTCGTGGTCCCAGGGTCCTGGGATCGAGCCCCACATCGGGCTCCCTGCTCAGCGGGAAGCCTGCTTCTCCCTCTCCCACTCCCCCTGCTTGTGTTCCCTCTCTCGCTGTGTCTCTCTCTGTCAAATAAATAAATAAAATCTTTAAAAAAAAAAAAAATAAAAATAAAAAATAAAATACTCAGTGTTAAAGAATATTGTTTAAATTGTAGTGACATGTCTGTTTTACCAATAAAATGCTTTAAATTTAGATTTATTCAAAACAAAATCAGAAATGGAATCACTAAACTGATTACTATTTAACATTTTGGCATGCTTTTTCAATCTTTCCACACCTCTTATCACAGAGCATAACTGAACATATGGCTTTGTAGGATTCTCTGAAGACTGCAGAAGGAAGTGATTTTTTTTTTTTTAAAGACATTGATTCTAGTGTGTGTTGAGCTTGTATGTCTGTGTGTATATGTGAGTGCCAGAGTATGCTGCACAATATGAAGCTGAGGGTTTCTGCCAAAGGAAAGCATGTGGCTATTCATCACAGGGGCAATCATTTACAGAATGCTCTTTCCCCTTTCCACAATTAAGTTGCCAAATGTAGAAAAGTTAACTGAATAGCCTGTTTAACTGAAAGGCTACTTATACAATGACTACATGAGTACAACTGTGCAAAGAATATATATACACACAAACATATGAAGAACTTATGCTCTCAAGAAATAGTTTGTTTTAAATGTACATAGTTTTTATTTTTTTAATTTTTTTGAAATTTTTAAAAAATTTTATTATGTTATGTTAGTCACCATACATTACACCATTAGTTTTTGATGTAGTGTCATAGTTTTTATTTTAAAGTATAAAAATATATTAGGATAAAATTATTTGGAAAAGTAAAATAGAAATACAAAACCTACAACTATGATTTCAACCAGCAATTTGAAATTTCTAATTGTCTAAGAAGGTATTTACATGGATATTTAAATAAATGGTGGTAGATGTTAAGTGGTTATAGTGTTTGCAGTTCATTGTTTACATTTAAGTTGTGTTGCAGCAGTTTTGATTTTAAAATATCAATCTTTATAATTCAGAATTGTTGAAATGAGATGAACAATTTCATCTTTAAACTATGTGAGTATATACATTGCTTTTCACATTCTTTAAGGGAGTTTTGAGTAAGCAAATTGGAAGAATACTGTTCAATTATACAAATTGAGAAGATAACATAGGTAATAGTATGACAATAAAAGAGTGCGTGGAAGCATTTCATATTTGAAGAGAGAATTCAGTAAGACAGAATAAGTGATTGCCAGAAATAGGTTGACACTGAGCAAAGGACAAAGGTGTTAAATACAAAGCTAGGTTTAGTCTGAGATTGGAAGACTGGAAATGTTCCATCATAAGAGTTTTAAACTTTTCCTTGATTTTTATTTGGCATAATCCATCTAAATAGATTTTGGGACATGAATCAGTTAGATCTTCCTAACTCTTTAGCCATTCCCTTATTCAGGTTTACTTAAGTACCAAGATATATCACTACTTAAATATAGTTATTGCAATTAGGAAAATAAAACACTGTACTTTGATCAACTAAATGTTTGAATTATCTAAATTTTTAATTCACAAGAACATACACTATTGTCAGCTAACTTACTATTGTCTTTATTCTATCTTTTCTGTTTTATTTTCATTGAAACTTTGGTAAATCATACTGGTTCACCACCATCACTCCTTCCAACCCCTCAGTTTTTAAACTGAAATTGCCCATTTCCTCCTGTTCATGTAGTTATACCTAACTAATACTACACACACATACACCTCTAAATTCAGCTTCAGCAACTAGATTTATGCGTTCAGCTTTACTACATTAAGTGCTAAAGAAAAAAAAAATGTATATATAAATAAGACATTATCCTGTCCCCAAGTTGTTCACAGCCTAGTAGAAAGATAGACCTAGAACATAATTCAATAATGGGGTGATATAAAAAAAAATGATTGAATAAAGTTCAATGTATGGCGGCAGAGTGATCCTAGTGTGCAAGAAAGATGTGAGGGAGGGCTTCAGGACACCATGAAATCAGAGGGAGATTTTGAAGACTGAATAGGAGATTTGCAAAGGAATCCAAAGGAGAAGGAGTATTTTGAGTAGAAGAAATGTCACGAAAGAATATGATATGTTTATATTACTGCTTAAAATGGAAGAAGTAACTCTGGAAAATAAAATGTCAGTATAGATGGATATGGTTGGGAGGAGAGATTGAGGAAGCAGTACCGGATGGTAGTGAGGAATCCTGCAGCTCCAAAAGAATGGACCCATCTGAATATGTTGGCTTAGCCTCAAGGTCTCTGCAGTCCTTCCATGACCCCTCCTGTACACATTCCCAGGCTGTAAATTGACTAGTGTCTACAATGAAAGGGAATTTAGGTGTATGCATCTCTATTATGTGCCAGCCACATTGACTCATGTAATCCTTCTACAAGCCTCCTGCATTAAGGAAAGAAAGATAAGCAGAAACCAGCAGGTCCTGAAGGCATCTGTACACAACACTAAAAAGTTAAGATTTTGTCCTATTTATGGTAGCAATTCAATATTTATAATAATAAAACAAAATGTTAGACATGTGTTTTGGAACCATCACTTAAGTAGCAGTATGGAGAATGCATTGGAGGGGCTTTGGCGGAAAAATGGAAGTATATAATTCAGGTATCCATTGTGATGTAGTTTTAATTCACTTAGTTGTTAGCAGATGATAGTTTGTTTAATTTTGTTCTCGTGAATAAGAGCTGGTCACATATTAAAATAAAATAAATCAATTCTATTTTATTATTTACTTCAGGTAAGCCAGATGTTAATGTCACATATATAAGCATGGATTTTATAAACTACAAGGAAGAAATCTTTTTTTTTTTTTTTTTAACAAGGAAGGAATCTAATTGAGGAAAGCAGAAGATTTGAAATGAAAGATTTTCTGAAAATGTTCAAACTCACTTGAGGATTCTACTTTTTGTTCTTTTAAAAGCTATTACTCTCCTGTACCCTACATTATGCTCAAGGAAACCACTAATAAACAGAAATAATAATGACATAGTAATTTGTCCCTGGTGGATTCTTCCACATTTTGGTAATGGCTTGTATAACAAGCTTAAAGTAGGTAGGAAAAAATAATAGGGAAATATGTGCACATACTATACTCTTTGTCTCATGTCATATTATTAAATGTTCATCCATTATGGGTGTAATACAAATCTACTCAAGACAATGCTATTAAAAAGAAACCCATAATTATAGCAGAGAGAAGAAGCTTTGCAAGTGGGATCAATAGGTGAACTTCAAAGTATCTGTTAAAAAACAAACAAAAGCGGGATCATTTGGGGAATATTTGAATATTTGTGATTCTATGCCCATGCACCTTAATTATTATGACCTACAAAGCTCTGGCATAATTTCACCACAGCTTGGTTTCTTGCACATCTGGATTTAGTTGGTGGCTTCAGTAACATGGGTTTTTGTCAACAACAGTCCACATTTAGTTTCAGGATTTTGTATTAAGAGCATTGGAGAAAATTTGTAAGGTTGGGGAATAATTCCTCGAAATGGAAGTTTTGGCAGGAAAGGTGACCGTAGATAGCCTTTCATATTTCCACACAGGAAAAACTATCAAAACATGAATAGTCAGATATTCATAAAGTCAGGAATATAAAAGTCAAGATACTTATTTGACCTGACAATCTGAACTTTAAAGGAAAGTGTTGTGAAGGATCAACCAAAGGGTAGCACTATAGTTGGTCTACATGGGTAGTCAGAGTTTGGATTCAAGTTGGAGCTTATCTTAAAGTTGGAGAGATGAAGAACAAGTTAATGTGTAAATTGCTGAGAAACATTCCTGTGGCATTCCCAATGGCATACATTGAAAACAAAGCTATACTGAATAATTAATATGGGCCAATTAGCATCACAATTTGATGTTCTATTTATAGCCTGAAATAGATCCCATACTGTATTATCATTTCTATTTTACAAGGGGGAAGGTTGAAGTATGGTGAATGTTATTGTTCTTATCAGTAATGGCATTCAGTATGTTTTGATATTTTAAAATATGTGCTTTCTTTGTCTTCTCTTCTAGAATCCATTTTCCATGTGGATAGGAATTGTCAAACAAAAATTGCACTGGAAAAAGTTATACAGGTAAGAAAGACTTTATTCAAGGTTATTCTGATAGGAGACAGAGACCCAAAACTGGTCTGAACTCAACTCCATGGGAAAAAAAGAATGCAAGAGTTTTTAGGAGAGTGGATGGATGGTTCTGGGTCATCAGTGCTTGCTAATAGAGAAAGGATTCTGAAATGTGTATAAATTTTGATTTAGTAATTCACCTTCTAAAACTACTTCTCAAAAACCATCTAAGAAGCAGAGAAACATATTTTTACATATCAGTATATAATGTAGCATTAATTACAATAGTGAACACTGGAAACAACCCAGATGGGTAATACAAGGAAATTAGTAAACAAACTGTTCTATCCAAATGAGGGCACACTATGTAACCACTAGACAATGTTTGAAGTATATATTTATAAATATAGAAAGATATTTATGGTATTAATCAAATAAACTATACAGATCATACATATTTATGTGGAATATATATTGTTTTTTTTAACAATACTGTATGTAATAGAAAATATAGACTAATATGGAGTTTAGATTTAGCAGTTTTTATTTATCAATTGTGAAATTAAGGTGATATATTTTACCATTTTTGTATTTTTTAATTTTACCCAGAATGAAAACATCACTTGTATAATTAAAGAAATAAGGAAAATGAGAGAGAGAATTTTAAAAAGGGAGAGAGAGAATGTAAAGGGAATTTAAAAATAAGAAATGCATGACTTTAGCAAAATGAAGTTAAAATGATCACTGAATTCACAGAAAATTAGTATCACGGGGCACCTGGGCGGCTCAGTCAGTTGGGTGTCTGCCTTTGGCTCAGATCATGATCTCAGGGTCCTGGGATCAAGCCCCATGTCTGGCTCCCTGCTAAGCAGGGAGTCTGCTTCTCCCTCTCCCGCTGCCTGCCACTCCCCCTGCTTGTGCTCTCTCTCTCTCTTTCTGACAAATAAATAAATAAAATCTTAAAAAGAAAAGAAAAAATTAGTATCGTATTAGTAATGGATTGTATTTCATTAGGGGTTTTTTACTTGTGACAAATAGAAAAACTCAACTCTAGTTTATACAGATCATAACAATAACACAATCATAGTATGTATATGTATGATATACAATTATAAACTAATTGTGGATTTAATTATATATGTATGTTAATATTTATTAGATGACGACGTGTTTGTGGCTTAGTTATGTGAAACACGTATGAAGACATCTGGCTTTAGTCATGACTGAAATGGGATCATCAGGCCCAGCCTTTCTTCATTGCTTTGCTGTTTGTTTTTGTGCTGTGTCTCTGGTAGGACCCAGGCTCACTGTACATAAAGTTATATGTTTTTGTATTTGTTAACAAATTAACACCCAAGTAGCTAGAGATGTGCCCTGCCATGGGGTATATATATATACTCAAGGCCAGGAGATAGGGTGCTCAGTAATTGGGCAAGTTCAGGTAAAGTTCTCAGTACTTCAGTTACATGGAGTGAATAGAGAAAAGATGGCTCCCCAGCTGAAAATCCAGGTACTATTATATATGTGAAAGAGTTATGCACCTGAAAAAGATCTGGTGACCACTGAGAGTATGAATTGTAAAAGTTTAAGTTGGAAATTGTAACCAGATAACCAGATAGTAAACTAGTCTAATGACTATTATAATTACTGTACTAATCAACAAACAAGTAATATGGATATGGATTAATGCAGAAGCAGTAACAATATTATATATTACAAATGATATAAAACAAACTATGCATTATATTATCGTACTGTAATATATCATACTATAATATAATAAATACATATATCCTATATGATGGAAATATATTAATTGAAGGCAAGTGTGATAATAGCACAGTAATTCTGAAATTAAAACACATTTTAAAAGATGTTTTTACATTAATTCACAAGACTTATGTGTAGTTTCATGAATTTTGTGAAAAATTCTTTATTCCTCTAAAATCTAACCTTATCTCTTTAGAAAAGGGCTATACAAAACAATGAATAAGCACAAATGCATAGAACTAAAAGAGAAAATTTTTTTTAAAGATTTTATTTATTTAATTGACAGAGAGAGAGAGAGAGACAGCGAGAGAGGGAACACGAGCAGGGGGAGTGGGAGAGGGAGAAGCAGGCTTCCCACTGAGCAGAGAGCCCGATGCAGGGCTCGATCCCAGGACCCTGGGATCATGACCTGAGCCGAAGGCAGTTGCTTAAACAACTGAACCACCCAGGCACCCCTAAAGGAGAAAATTTTAAAAGGCATGAAGTATAAGGAAAATTTCTGAGTCAAACCATTTATAAAACCCATTTAATTCTTAGCACATCACGTATTTTCAGCACCCTCTTGATAATTTATTAGGAGAAGCAAAGAAGTGGGATGGTGCTACTTTTAAGAATCCAAGCTCAGAGCAAGACTGAGCTTCAATCTCAGCTTTGTCATTTACCATTGGTGATTTAATCTCTGTTTGCCTCAGCTTCTTCAACTGAAAGTGGGCCTTAATTCAGAATTTAATTCAGGGATCAAATGAATATGCATACACACACATATATATATATTAACAGAACAGTATCTGGCATGTAAGAAACATCAAAATTATTAGATGTTAATATCTAATATGATTGATTTTTATTATTTGCATTTAGAAGTACAACTATTTTCTAACAAAATATATTATTTTATATAAAAAATATTATACATTGCTACCTGCATTCCAAGTTATTTGTTGTTTACACGGAATTTATAATGTGAACAATTAAAATTGTCTTTATTGGGAAAAATTAAATTTCCTTCTAAAATAATTCAGAAGACCACTATCATACATTGTAATTGAGCTGCAATCACAACAAAACTCTAACAGTCATAGACCAATTTAAAGTGATTTCTTATCATTACCATTGTTTAGAACAGAAAATATCTTCTGTTTTTTCTAGGACATCTATATTTTACATCTATTTTTCACTACCTTATAATCTTTAAAATTTTTCATGTCATTATTCAAAAATTATATCCTCTTGCCTTGAAAAACCAAGAATTTGCCTCTAAAAGGAGAAATGGAACTATTTCAAGCTCTATGAACATGAGAGGAAGACATGTACACATAGACACATCAAATGTATGCTCACAAAAATTTTGGGAAACTATGAGAATGAGCAGAGAGTTTGATGGGGCAGTGGGAGAGAATAGAATTTTAGATAGAAAACCAAAAAGAAATCTGAAAAACAACCTAAGATACGTAATTTGTCAGTTTCTTTTTTTTCCCCCCAAGGTTTGAAATAATTTTATTTTCTATTTTTTTATTATTATGTTGTTAATCACCATACATTACATCATTAGTTTTTGATGTAGTGTTCCATGATTCAT